>NC_045452.1:64790540-64836493 GCF_002776525.5 Piliocolobus tephrosceles
TCAATTTTCTAGGCAGGTTCTTCAGGTCCTATACCGAGTCTGTATGTCTAGGTCATATATCCTGTCTTGATAATCATCCCAATCCATCATGAAATGTTTATGTCCAAAGCCTATTTTTCACATTCTCATCTGTAGAGTCTATGAATGCTATGGGATGGGGATGTTTTTGGCAATCAGATTAAATTTCCACCACTAGAATTTGGCTAGAAATAGCAAGGAATCTAATGCACATATGTTTCCAAAACTAAGTCTCATCCATCTCACTTAAAAATTTAGACACATCCATCTAACTTGTAGTTTAGAATTGGAAACCACAAAGTACATTTTATATCCATCATAATGTATGCATCCTTCTTATAGGATTTGTTCAAATGCTATAAAAAAGTAATTAATCAGTCCATAATCCCAGTGAGCCTGGCATTTCCTGATACTCACCTAGGTTTTTGCTCCAGGATTTTGTCTTTTGATCTAGTTCTGGAGTTGACTGCACTGACTTGCTTTAGAGCATGAGCTGGAGAGAAAGACAGTCAGTGTTTTTATATCCACAATTATAAGCCAACAATAAACAAAATAGAGAGAAGTATAATGGAGGATTACACAAGTTGGAGAGGTTTTTAAGTTCTAGATCCATAGGTTTACTGGGAGCCCTAGTATTTTCTCCATTATTTCAGCTTGTCCTAAAATGTTCTGGAATATCATAGCAAAACTGAGATTTCTTACTGAGAAAACCTACAGAGAAATTATTTTTTTTCTCAGAGAAAGGGATGCTAACTCTCTCAGTGTCCCTCTGAGAGGGCTGCTAACTTATTTCAGATCTTCCACAGAAGGGCTAAATATTTCCCAAGAAGAAAACCACTCTAGCCTTTAAAAGAAACATAATTTCATGCAGCCTTTATACAAATGTGATTCTCGTGAAGATTAGTAAGAAAACACAATGGCAAATTCCCCAAAGCTGTCATTGTCTTGCAAGTGTTACTAACAGTGATAATAGCATCCTATGTGACAGGCATTGCCCTAAGAGCTTTGTATCTCTTTTAATTTTCAAAACTATCCCTATGAGAAAGGTACTATAGTTATTATCCTTATTTTAGGGATAAAAAGACTGTGGCACCGAGCTCTTACGCAGGAAACACAAACCAAGGTCATACACCAAGACCTACCAGTTACTGAGGTTCAAATAACCTTAGTGAATTTGACGGTAAATGGGCTAGTGAATTTGATGATAAATACCTCAGTGCTAGACAGATTTTTGTCTTTATTCACAGTCTGATACTTGAACTCTTTGAATTTTAGATTTCTCATCTCTAAACAGAAAGAATTGAATTTGGAGATTTCTAAGGTCTCTTCTATGATTTCTGTGCTTTCTTTTTTCTAGAAGGAATCATCTAGCCCATAATGGAAGAAACTGATTGACCTCAAACATCTCTATGAAACATGGGGATTCCATGGCTCAAAGAATGCAAATTCAGTTTGAAGATGTTTCAGCCTGTCCCTCTAAGGCACAGTCTCATCTTTATAGCCTTTAATAATAACATTTAAATTTATTTATTTTCAATTTATAAACTACTTTTACATGCATTATGTAAATTGAGCTCACAAATGACCTGATAAGAGAATAGGTAAATTTAACTATATTTTGCAGGAGAAAAACATAAAACTCAGAAAGGGTAAGTGGCTTGCCTGAAACACAGAATTGTTTAAGATAGGGCAAGCGAGGAGAGCAAGTATTGGGGAAGAAGCAAGCATCAATAAATGAGAGTGAGCCACTCCCTCTTTCCACTTTCCTCTTTCCATTAAGTCAGTACTAAGTCAATGTACTTGTTCCTACACACTTGATACAATGTTTAAGAGCTTAGTTGTTCTCTGACATGAAAGAGCGGTAGCAAGATAGCAGGGGATTCAAATTCTGTCACTTACCTTCTGTCTTAATTTAAGCAAGACACCTAATCTCTGTGTCTTGCTTATGAATTGTTTATTTCTGGAGTTTTTCATTTAATATTTTTGGACCATGGTTGACCGCGGGTAGCTGAAACCGCGGGAAGCAAAATTGCAGATAAGGGGGAACTAGTGTATAAGTCAGCACAACATTGGGGAATAAATAGTGAACCTATTGTTAGGAATCCTGGAATCTAGTTCTCTCACTGAATAACCATATCAGTCTTCATCAAACAACACAGAAAAAGCATAGAATTTGTAGAAGAGACCTTAGAAATCTCCAAAATGAGGACCATGGCACCCTCTGGAGTTTTGGAGGAGGATTAAGTAAACGTAAAACTTATGAATATATTGACATCGTTACGATCCACAACGTACAAGCTATCATCAATATAATTAGTTTGTGTAAGAATTAGCCTAACCTAAATCTGTAAATATGTAAAATTTATCTTTAGCTTTGTTATACTTTTCTTCACAAATCCATTTCTCGCCTCTGATTGGATTATATTATATAACATTTCCATAAGGCAAGACTCTTAGATTTTTTAGAGCTAGATGTAATCTTAGAGATGCGATATATCCAAACCCAAATTACACTGCAAAGAGTACTTTTTACCATTTACTTTCTAAGCTACCTGTTATTGACTTCAGCAATGAGAGTAAGAATGATAGGAAAGAAAAAGAAATGAGTAATAAGCAGCTGGAGGGGCAGGGGAGAGATAATAATGTACATTGTTCAGTTCCATGTCTGCCACTAGGAAAAGCAGAGTGAGCTGAAGCACTGTATTTCACAAATGGGAAGAACCACAAGAATTAAGTCGTTTGATGAAGACTGATTCAGTGAGAGAACTAGATTCCGGGATTTCTAACAATAAGTCCACTATTTATTCCACAATGTTGTGCTGGGTTATACACTAGTTCCCCCTAACCTGCAATTTTGCTTCCTGCGGTTACAGCTACCCACGGTCAACCGTGGTCCAAAAATATTAACAGAAAACTCCAGAAATAAACAGTTCATAAGTTTTAAATGACTTGCTATTCTGTGTGGCCTGATGTAATATTTCACCGTTCTGCTCTGTCCTGTCTGGGAAGTTCACCATCTCTTTGTCTAGCACATACATGCTGTGTGGATGCTCCCCACGCATTGGTCACTTGAGAGCTTGGGTTATCCGATCAACTGTCATGGTATTAAAGTGCTTGTGTTCAAGGAACTCTTATTTTTCTTCATGATGGCCCCAAAGTGCATGAGTAGTAATGCTGGCATCTTGGTCTATTTTATTATTAATTATTGTTTTTAATCTCTTCCTGTGCCTAGTTTATAACTTTAACTTTATCATAAGCATATACATAATTTTAAAAAGCATAGTATATACAGAGTTAGGTACTCTCCAAAGTTTCATTCAACCACTGGGGGTCTTGGAAACATCCTTTGTGGATGAGGTGTGCCTACTGCACTCCCATTGTAGTGACACATAAATTAACCAGAATTTTGAAACTGAAGAATTGTGTACCTTTTAAAGGAATTTTTGAACAGACTCAAGATCAAAAAGGGTGAATTATAATAAATAAATGGAAGATCACAGAGTGATCACACCTCTTACATCCTACTCTCTGTCAGGTAATTTCTTTCCCCTAAATCTCAGCAAAAGTGTACTCAAACAGAATCTAATTTCCCTTGATATTTATGCAAATAACAGAAAGAAATTCCCCACAGGGACAGACCTGTACCTAAAATCTGTGGAACCAGAGCAAGAGTGCAATAAAGGCTCACATGTTGCATTTCCAATTATTTAAAAGTCACTGATAGAACTAAAAGACTCAAGTTCTATCACTTTCTCTGACAAATACACCTTCCGAGCCACCTAGAAGGCAAGGATCAGATGACAATGTCTGGATTCCTGAGACTTCCTCTTGGGGACATGGCTGTCCTTGATGAGTCCGTTTCAGCCAAAGCCTTTGCTCCTCTTCTCCCCCTCCCAAGCTCCACTTTGCACTCTCAGAATTTCTGTACATCTGCAGATACCTCAGCTGACAGGTCCAGACTCTGCCCACTCTCCCACCTGCAAGAGCAAACATCCTCAGGCCAAAGAATGATGCAAGCCAGCAGGGAAGTCTGCCCGTGAAAGGACAAACCTGAGGAATGATAGCCCAGGTCCCAGGAGCAAGCTTCCATTATTTGAGCAGAGAATTCTGGGACCTGAGTTCCTAGAATAGTCAAGAAGTGGGAAGTGGGGAAGACACTCCTAGCCAGAGAGCCATGCAGGGAAGGCTAGAGTGGGAACTGACTAAAGAATGAAGTACAGGGCGAGGTTCGGTTGGCCCAGGTTTAGGAGGCAGCATTGCAGGGACATCACGCTGGATGTAAGCTGTTATTTAATGTAGTGTTTGATATCAAGATCCGTTTTTGTGTTGCTCCCTGCAGTGGCTAAGGAAATCATCCTCTATAGAGCTAACCTTTTACAGATTCTCTCTTGATCTAGCTATCTAGTTTTTATTGTGAGTATAAGTCTTTATGTATTTTTTATCCAGCATTCAAAAAATCAAAATTCCAGAATATTCATTTTTAATAACATATTCTATTTCTGGAATAAAAATTTTCTCTACTTTCCACCTTTCTGATTGTCATGGAAAAGACAGAAATATTGAGGTAATTAGAAAGAAGTTAAAGTTACATTTTTCTAACTCTGGCAAATCTCTGATTGTGAATTGGTAACATCTATTAATACATCTATTAACATCTATCAGCCCAAATTCAAGAATATTACTGCTTTTATTCTGTTACAGTAGAGGGCACTTGTACATAAAAAAGTTATGCAAATACAGAAAAGGTGGAATTTTATTTCCAAAATTGGGTATTTAAACAACAGCAAATTCCACAGGTTTCAAAAGACACACAATTTATATTTCGTGGCAAATTAAATATTTAGCTTAAAGTTACACACTGCTTACTTTTGGAACTATATTTTCTAAAGGCATACAATCTATATTTCATGTGACCTTTAAAATAAATGACCACACACACAAGAAAGACACTGGCTCATAGCATTCCATAGCACCTTGTTAACTCCTGAGGGGATACACCTTCAGATTCATCTTTTTAACAAACAGCTACCGAGTGCCTGTAATTTGCCTAGCATGAGGCTACCCAAGTGACGGAGATAGAGAAATGACACACTCCATGCTTCTTCTAGTCTACGAGGCACTCCCAGACATCTATTTTCTACACAAGAAGCATAAATTATTACTTAACCTTTCTGAGAAGGCAAGGAATCATTTCCACAGTTGCTAAACATTAAGAAAAGAGGAAGTTCTTCTTCTGTTAAGGATGCCAGCCACATCTGACAATCCACCAAATAATTTTGCAAATAGAATATTTGTAATATGAGAAAGGTGGAAAAACAAGGAATTTAAAAAACAGTACTACAAAACTAATGTGTGTTAGCTTAGGTCCCAAAGAGAAACATCAGCAAAATGGACTTTGGTTTTGGATTTAACAGCATTAAAATAATAAATTGTACTGATCTTGTTATAAACTGATGTCACATTTTTAGGACTTTATATCCCGGACAAGTGTCAGGTAAGCTAATGGATACTACTAGTTCATGTAGAAAATAATGAAACATAGCTCTATATTTCTTCTTTTATCTTGAAATTATGAGTTAGCTGGTTTTACAGTTAGTTTGCTGTGCTGCTCTGGAAAGGTATAGGAAAATGATCCAGAAAAGTACAGGAAAAAATATGATGGTCTCTACATGACAAACAACCTACAGCTGTGAAAGGAGATGATGGTACATTACCCAACTTTAGGATAATGCTGGATAGCAAACATTCTTGCATCTTACACATTGGATAAAGATCAAACCACTTCTCTTTTTTTTTTTTTTTTTTTTTTTTTTTTTAATGTCCATACATCTTAATTTAATATTCTAGGGCTAGAGTAACAAAAATTGTTAAATAAACCTAAATAAATAGTTAATTCTTAAAACTTGAACAAACATTGATCCCTTTTGCCTTTCCCAATTTCTTTCTTTTGTTTCTCTTCCTCAGTGTGCTATATTATACCTAGATGTTTAAAATATTTATTATTTATTTCACATGTATGTTCCCTGTTCTTAATTGAAAAGGAGATATAATGTTTTGAGTTATTATATTCTAGACTTGGACTAGAGTTTATAAGTAATCTAATTTCTTATTTCATAAATGAATAAACAGACCCCAGAGAACCTAAAACTTTTCTTAAAAATCATCAATGAGTTTGATTTTTAACTGATGTGTCTCATTGTATTTGCTTCTTTCCTATGGAAAGGAAGGTGTCCTGCCCCTGACTTCAGCAGGATGAATGAAAATTTATAGTATGAAATTACTCAATTAATGAACTTTCAAAATGAGTAGGTATACTGTATCTTAAGTTTATTTTTCATTGTGTCCTTACCTTTTTCTTCTTCACTGATGACTTGGTGCAAATTAGTGAGATTTCTAGTTTTAGACAGCAGCTCCTGGTATGTTCCCATTTGAGCTATTCTGCCACTTTCCATTACAACAATAAGATCCATTTGTGGCAGAAGTGTGAGATTGTGTGTCACTAAAATACGAGTCTGAAAAACAAAGTGTTTTATCTCAGAGGTTACAAAAAATGGCATTTTCAAAAAAGCTGCAGTAACTTTTTTTTCTTTACTATTTTAGAGTACGATTTTTGGTAGGTGCCAGTTTAAGGCAGCATCTATATATCTTACAAGGAATAATGACATGCTGCTAGATGAGAAAATAGTTTGTAAATGTGATTTTTGACACTTCTGTCCAGGTATTTTTTCATTCATTAGAAATGAATCAATTTAATTGCAAATTCAAAACAATTTCATAATGTCATTCTTGCTTATTTTTAAATATACAGTACCATTACAAAAAAGTGTTTAATCCAAGTCGTAATTCATAGTCTTTATTTTTAAGTCATTCATATTATTTTATACATATATGTACAATTAAGTGTGACATTTTTAATCTTGGGTTTATGTCAATATATAAAGATGTTTATTTTTACTGAGACATATATTTTATAATTTTATACATATATTTTTCAGAGTTCTCTATATTAATAATTCCATAAACACATATTATAAACAAATGAATGTGATTTTGGAGTCAGACATACTTTAAAAAATCTCTATTGTTCTTAAGTTGAGCAACCTATATCAAGTCATTGTGAGCCCTGAGCTCCTTTATATGTGAAATAGGGATAAATGAACTAATTTATACTGCAAAATATGGCATGTACTTGTAAATACTAATTTTCATCTTCTTGGCCCTTTAAAAAACAGTTGAATCGCTATGATTGCTATGTCCATAATACCAAATTTTACACTTTATATAAGCAATAAAATAATTCTTTTTTTTTTTTTTTTTTTGAGATGGAGTCTTGCTCTCTCGCCCAGGCTGGAGTGCAGTGGCACAATCTCAGCTCACTGCAAACTCCCCCTCCCAGGTTCAAGCAATTCTCTGCCTCAGCCTCTCAAGTAGCTGGGATTACAGGCACCCACCATCACGCCCAGCTAATTTTTCTATTTTTAGTAGAGACGGGGCTTCACTATCTTAGCCAGGCTGGTCTTGAACTCCTGACCTCGTGATCCACCCGCCTCAGCCTCCCAAAGTGCTGGGATTACAGGCATGAGCCACCATGCCTGCAAATAATTCTATTTGTAATAACAGCAGTGCACCAAAATACCATTTTAAAAATCACTTGAGTCAACTCAACAACAATTCGTTACGGCACATAAATCCCCTTAGGATATGGTATTAGATGAAGAGATAACCTCACATAAATGGTCACCAGAGTAAACTTGTAAGTGAAACTTTAATATTTACACATGGAAATTTGTCTGTGAAACTGCAATCTAAGCAGCCCATTTTTTCATGTGAAATGTGACTACTTTGCTGAAACAAATAAACAAAATAAATGGAATTTTAGGCACAGTGCTAGGCAGATCCCCGGCCCCACAAGAAAGCATAAATGAAACTATGTCTACCTTATTTTTCAAAAGGCCCAAGGACCCTATCACTTTTTCAAAAAGCTGCTTTCCAACATGAACATCAACAGCAGACAAGGGGTCATCCAGGAGGTAGATGTCGGCTCCACTGTAGACAGCTCTAGCCAGGCTTACTCGATGTTGCTGGCCCCCACTTATATTCACACCCTGAAAATGGAGCAGGAGAAAAACAAGATGAGAGGAAATGCTTATACATCTCAAAGCACGTGCAGTTACATCCAAATGCTCTTTTATAGCATGGATAGATAGCAACCCAAGATGAACGCTCCAACCTTTCTTTATCCACGGCTTTCTAGGCCTAGCACCATCCCATTTCCTAGTGTTACTAACTTGCACAAATTAACAGATATATCTACTTTCTCTTAACTGCTTACTCTTGAAAGAGGATGCTAACAATTAAGGAGAAAAGAATTTCTGAATCTCTAACTCTGAAAAGTCGTGCCTGTGGAATATTAAATAAGACTTTTGGCTGCCAACCATATACTGACATCAGTGATTATTTTTAAAATGACACATAGGAAATTGAAAATAATAACTAAATTACCAAAGAAGTAATCAACATGTCCTATTTTCTCCTGTAGAAAGATTAGCACAAGTCTTGTTGGCAAAAGTACAACTCTAAGAAGCAAGAATAGGGAATGTTCATCATGTCCATGTGAGAATTAAAGTTGACATGTACAACCATGTATGAAGAATTATGGAGCCAGGCCCAATTTACTTTACTTATTTTATATTTAGGGTTTACAGATCTGGTTTAAAAGCTCTCAGTGCAGCACATAACTTAGGCAATGATCTGTAATTATAAAATGCCATTGCCTCTTTGCATTTTTCATCCTTCTCCTACTCAGCAAATATCTTCTGGGTATGACTATATTTTGAATACTACGCTAGTGCTTGGGATTCAAAGATGAGTGAAACAGAGTCTCACGAGGAGGTCACATTTTAGCAAGGGGGATAGGCATTATACGCCCTCCTCCCACACACGCATATACACACACATAAAGGAATGTAATATGTGTGTGTGCATATGCTTATAATAGCACCTAAGTTTTATGTTTGTTGGGAGCATTCAATAAGATTAGAGTAAAAATTTTAGGAAAAATTCAACACTGAGTGTGGATACAATCAACATTAGCTATTATCATGCAGTTACTCTTCTTTCCAATTCATCCCTCTACCTTGTCATCACTTTTTCTGTAATTATGTCATCATCTTGCACAAAAACCTTGGATATCCACAGCTCCCTCTTTTCATCACTCATGAGCAACAGCAAAAACAACAAATTCTTTCGTTTAAATCTAAGATGCTTATATTCCAGCGTTAACTCATCTCTTCACCACTCTCCCAATGTTGCCTTCAGGTGACTGTGGTTTGCCAAGCAGACTAACCTGGTCTTTCCTACTGGGAAGAGGCTATTCACTCTGCTTGGGAGACTACATCCTTCTGTTTTAACTTAAGGGCTACTCACACTGAAATGTCCTCTGAAGGCAACTTCCATTAGGTATCCCAAGTGCAGTGATTCATTCTCTCCCTGCCTGTCTTGCTGCACTTTGTGTATTCATCCCATTGCTAGAATTGGCAATATTTATCTCAGTCTCTCTCACTAGCCTATAAGCCCCTACCTAGTTAATCCTTGTGTTCTCGACACCCGGTGTCTAACACTAGGTGATTAATAAATATTGATAAAGACAACTGATGAATATTATTGGCAGAGGTGCACCAGACTGCAAATCTCTTGAAGGCAGAGTGGTAGATCTCTCACTCACCACTGTGTACCCCATAGCGGAAAAAGAGCATATAAAAATTAATAAATGTGGTCAAATGAAGAACGCCAAAAGAAAAGATGAATACAGGTAGGCGAAAAGTCTACAGTAATTGTCTTTATTGTCTCTTAAGCACCTGTAAACAGATTTCCTTTTGAAATATTCAATTGCATGTGTAAAGTTCAAATGCAGATTGGGATAAATTTAATCATAAAAATAAGATATTATAAATGGCAATAGCATTTAATGCCTATATTAAATCTATACTTCTTAGTTTGGATTTGTTTCCCTGTTTAAGATTTTTTATAGTTACAAAATATCAGATATTTCATATTTTTAGAGATTGGGTTTATCAGCATCTTGTTCAACATGTGTTAACAAGTTTGAAGAAGAATTCACATGTCTGCCTTTTAGCTATGGAATCATTTTGCTTAGAGATGGTGAAGATGCAAGAAGAAATCCAAGGGTTGGAAAAAATAAATCTATTTAAAACTATTGAGAAAATACATCTGTAAAGTTATAGATTATAAATGAAGTAATTCTAGCTACAAGGTGAATTCTGGCTCATCCTGGATTTTATATATTTCTACATTCTACAATTTTGTTATATATTTCTTGTATTAATTTCTATAATGGGCTTATTAGATAACATGAGGGCAGGTGTAAAAATGTCTAACAATGTTATGCTCACACTTTTCAGAGATTCAAAGCACTGAGTAAGGATTATTTATTTATCTTTAGAGCACACATGAATTGCAGGCAGAGGCTACTTTTGCATTCATGTTTAATTAATGCAGATTTTAGCCAGGGGTTGGAGATAATCTCTTGGGGTTCATACTTCGGCTCATGATATATATATATATATGATATATATATATATATTTATATATATGATATATATATATTTATATATATATATTTTATATATATATATGTCTTTTTAAATCCAAAACACTGAGCAGGGTAATGACTATTTACTAACACAATGAAAATGAAATAGAACAAAGAGAGATGATTGGGGAACAAGTTCCACTTAAGCAGGAATGAGCAAACATGGAGAAGGTACATTCATAACAGTGTTGTTTTCAGAGCTTCTTTAGAACCTGGACTCGGGTGCCACTGCCGGAGACTGGCGCTCTTTTTCTCCTGTTCTAGCCTTGACTTTGCACACCAGAGATACAGGAACAAACAAAAGTATTAGTCACTCTTTAGAAAGTGAACTGCATTGTGCCAGCCACCAAAACAAAAGTTTGATGGTCTAATGAATGGGCTTTTATTCCCTTAAGTGGATACTAACAACAGAATTTCCGACTGATTTTAATCTTTTCCAAACAGTCAATTGTAAATAATTACTTGTCCTTAATACCGCCATCTCTTATATAGGAATTACATAATAATTTTTAAAAATTATAGTTGTATAGCTCTTCAAGACTTCAGGAAAAAGGCCATAAACATTTTATTAGCACAGCTGAATGGGATTATATTTCTTTATGTGATAAATTACAGTTTCCTTACTCTTTCTCCAATCTCAGTTTGATCTCCCTTTGGCAACTGCTCCAAATCTGGAAGGAGAGCACAGGCTTCCAATACTTGCTCATAAAACTCTTTCTTCATGATGGAGCCAAAAAGAATGTTTTCTTGCAAAATGCAATTCTGAATCCAGGCCTGCTGAGAAACATAAGCCACAGAGCCCTAAAAAAGAAAGAGGTTAAAAAAAATTCTTAACTAGAGAAAAGGAGAAGTTGCATGCATCACAGTAAAGGAACATATTTAGTCCATAGTTTTGCCTTCTTTAGCTTGAAAACAGAAATAAAAATTTAATATAGATACATATAATTATATAGATCATGGCACCATATTTTATATGTTTTGCTGGAATTTCCTCCAAATGAGTTACTTTGTGCTTCTTATTTACTTTCACTGTAGCTTCTATCTAAGTTATCTGTCTAAAGTAATATTCTCTGGAAGCAGATGCTGAGTGTGTTAGTTTGCTAGAGTTGCAGTAATAACATACCATGGACTGGGTGGCTTAAACAATGGAAATTTATTCTCATAATTCTGGAGGCTAGATGTCTGAAATCGGGTGTTAGCAAGGTTGATTTCTACTGAGGCCACTCTCTTCAGCTTGTTGATGATTGTAATTTTCTTGTGTTTCACATGGTCTCTCTCTCTCCCTGTGTGTGTGTGTGTGCGTGTGTGTGTGTCCTAATTCCTCTTATAAGGACACCAGTGATACTGAATTAGGACCCACCTTAATGAGCTTGTTTTAACTTAACTAGCTCTTTAAAGACCCTGTGTCCAAATACAGTCACATTCTGAGGTACTGGGAGTTAGAACTTCAACATATGAATTTTGGGGGAACACAATTCAGTCTGTAACACTGAATCAGATTTTGGGGTCCAAGTTGTTTGGGATCAACCCCTGTGGAAGGAAAGGAGGAGGGAAGATTAGGCAGAGGGAGAAGCCACATATGCCAATGTGATGCAGAACCAAGAAAGCTTTGGCCAATCCTCCGGAGAGCCATGGAAGAGAATTGGTCATCACAGCTGTCCCAAGTCAGGCTGAGCAAAAGTGGGACCCTGGGACAGGCCACTATCTGAAGTCCAGGCCAACCTTGAAGGAGATGACTTACTGTTCAGAATCCCACAGCTGGGACTTGTAGAAGTCCTAACTAGTAGGAGGATCTAGGTGGCAAATCTCCGTGTATTATACATTAACCACTGCTCCCAAATTTATGTTTTATGATTTTATACCTTGAAATGATTTTTAAATATATGACAGTCTGCTGCATAAAATATCTTCTCAACTCACCCTTCTTTTCTAGAAAAAGAACCCACAGTATTTGCATTAGTGGCCTACCTTTCAATCCACCCCATGGACTCAATTCAAACACTGATTCAGTATTTTAAGTACTCCGCACTCTATAACAATACCAGACACTTAAAGTACTTTCTGATATACACACATGTGCAACCATTATTAGCCTTTTGATTTCTACCTACTACTTTAAAGGTCAAAGATTAACTTGTAATTCTTCTTTGTTGCATATGTAAGACACAGAATGGCTGTTGATCAAAAACAATATAATTCTGATCTGACCTGATCTTGAACACAAAAGGAATTGTTCTCAAATTGCCTTGTGAAGTGAATAATCTAAACTTTGCTTTGAATTGCATATTAAATCAGCATGTGAGTGGTCGATATTTTGAATACTTGCTATGTATTAAGCAAGTGGAGCAGTGCAGAGGATGAAAAACAAAGGAGAAGAGACTGAAGAACATGAGAAAACAGAAACTACAATTTTCATAGAGATGTAAATGTTTGCTTTTATTATTTCCTTTCACATACAAATGAAAACATTTTGTTTCATTCTTAATAATGAAACTATAATAGAAGTTTCGTGAATTCAAAAATGGTCTCCAAATCTCTGGTGTTTCTGCCACAGAACACTGAACATTGACTCCTTTTCATGAACGGTGCCTGGTGTGAGCTTTTGACACTGAAAAGAGTAGGGAGTCTATAGAGAAAGTTTAGCGACAATAGGCAGTTTTAGAGTTTGAACATTGTGGATTAAAATATGCCTCAAAAAAGTAATCATCTGAAAAACCGAAAAATAGAAAGTGCACACAAAAGCACTTTGAAAATGCCACTATAATGTTAATTTTACTTCAATAGAGATAATCAGGATGATATAAATTCTGAATAAAAAATATTTAGGGAAATAATTCAGAATGTGATACTTCAAATCCTGCCATTGATCCAGGCCAAAAGCTTCCTGAAGGCCAATGACCAGTTATAAAAACAGATAATATATTTTTTCTTGGGCATCAGTAATTTAAAATAAACAAAGAATATCCTCTCTGCTTTACCACTAATAATGGCATTATTACAGTTTCTTTCATTGCTATGAACACCTTCTTAATTAACATTCAAAGATATTAGAAATAATCCTTAAATCTTATTATGAGATCCTCAATAGTCATAATAAAGATGTGATCATCATATATATTCATAGAGGGGAGCTAGGCTAGGTCTTTGCACATTATCCTATGCAATTATCACCCCAGCCTTTTCAGCTTATTACTATTATTAATGAATTAAGTGAAATCTAGAATTGACATTATTTTTATCTTTATCAATTTCTAATTATTTTTCAATATAAAATAAAGGGCGACCTCCTTTTGGATTCTTTTTCAAACTCTTTGAAGCAGAATTTGTTGTTTTTTATGCCTCAATTCATTTTTCATATCTGATTTAGACCTTTTTATCATTGATTATGGTATTTCCTTCACTACACTACGACCTTTGAAAGAAGAGGGGCATATCTTATTCACGTTTACTTCTCTGGCAGAAAGTGCTAGGCACATAGCATGGGCTCAGTAATTGCTTAGTGAAAATAGCTGCAAAAACTAAATAAAAATGAAATTAATATGACACTTATTATGTTTGTAATGTACACCCAAGTAAAAGGTACAGCTATCCTGAACTGCAGAGAAATGACTAATTGCAATTGCTACAAACAGCATAGTGCTACAAAGATAGTATACTTAAGGTTTAAAAACAGTGGTGTTCATTAAGTGCAATCTTATCAGAAAAAGTCGCAGGAATCATATTTGGCCCTAGACTAGGTAACAGTCATGCCGAGATAAAAAAGAATAACAAAAAATAGTCACCAAAGGACTGGAATCAGGAAAGATATAAAGGTAGAAAGAAATATGTGAGGAAAAATAAAAGGAGTTAGAGTTGATTTTTCCCAGAGAGGAAAGAAAAAATAAGACAGTGAAGAGATGCTGATCTCAGATACATAGAGCTTGTTCATCTTGTCACAGGTAAGAAGGAAAGATTGGGCTACTTAGTGTTTTACCTAAAGGTTGATTACATCTAAGGAAAAGTTCATTGGGTAGTCTACTGTTTCAAAAAGAGAGAGCTGATTAAGAACTTGTTCAATTCTTATTGACCTTTAAGAATAGAACAATTAATCAAGAGTAGATCTCTTTATGGTCCTAATGCTGAATCTTAAATGTAAGTTATTAATAAGTGTATTTTTCTGAAGTTTCTTTTTGGTCAAAGAACCTACCTGAGAGTGGCTACAAGACTTCTTAGAAATGAAATGGCTGTAATTACTTAGGGAACTTGCTGAATAATAAATAGAAACCTAATCAAATTACAATATAAATCACATTCATTTCTCTATAATTGGTTGCAATTCAGTTAATATCATCAAACAATTACCATAAGCATTTATAAATGATTTGCTGAAGTATTTGGAGAACAGAATTCTGTTATTAATCCACCCATAGTTAATCAATTTCTATGGAAATTGAAATGTGTGTTATAAACTGGAAATGCCCATTAAATGCTTGCATCTTCAATTCAGCTTGATAAATTCTTATTGATACTAATGACAAGTTGGCTATAGCTTGTTACATTAGAAGATGTTGAAAGAATGTATTTTTTATTTTACCTTTCTTTGGACTACTCCGGTAAGTTTCTCCATTTCCCCCAGAATGGCAGAAAGCATGGATGATTTTCCAGACCCAACTTGCCCTACAACAGCCACTAAAGCTCCTTCTGGGATCTTTATGTTCAAGCTGCATGAGAAGAAAGGGAGACAATATAGGAGATTCTTTTTATGGTTGTTTTAAAAATCTATTCCTAGATAAGTCACTGTGTGCAGCACTTAGCATCATCCCTGAAATCGTCACTTTTCACCTTTTTCTACAAATACCTACCCTTCCAAAATGCAAACAAATGAACAATAAAGTGCTGCAGATAGAAGAAATAATAGAAAAAAGGACAGCAAGATCACCATGAAAATGAAAGGTGAAGTGAGAGGTTAAAAGTCTTATTAATTTCAGTATATTGATCTTATTAAAAACCTCTAAGAAATAAAAATACAGAGCATTTTAGAACCCAATATTAACATTAAAAAAATTCTCCAAACCATGACTTACTCTCTTAGAACTGGCATTCCTGTTTTATCCCAGGAGAAAGAAGCATCTGTAAACTCAATAGCATGATCTAAGGAAGAAAAAAATATACAGTGATGCATTTTAAACCAATTACCTTCAACCCAGAAGTCAAATAAGTAATGAATGCAAAGAGGAAGTGCTGACCTCCTATATAGTTTGTTTCAATATTTTGAGGAAGAAGCTCCTCAGTGTTGAGAAAGTCTTCCAAACGCCCCAGGGATATCTTTGTCTATCAAAATAAGCACAGATGGAATTTATCTGGGGTTCAAGTAGAACTTAAACTAAAAAATGTTTATTATGTTTTACAGCCTGAGTAGAATTTTTATTCAGATTAAAGATATTGAGATAAATATATCAAGCATAGTTTGAATTGATTTAATGCTATAAATACATTCATTCCTAAAGACGAAGGGCAGGTTCAAGAATCAAAGATCAAAACTAATGTCATCTATGCTGAAAGGTATGAGAAAAAGAAATGAAAATCCTATTTATTATTCTAGAAAAGCCGTAAAAACTCTTAATAATTACAGAAAGATTGATTTTTTCCCAACTTCTTTGAGGTATAATTGAGAAAAATTATACATTTTTAAAGTATATGACATGATTTTTATACACATGCACATTTTGAAATGATTACCACAATCCAGCTAATTAGATTATGTATCACCTCCTGTAGACACCATTATTTTCCTGTGTATATGAATACCTGCCATCTACTGTCTTAGCAATTTTCAAGTATACAATACACTATCATTAACCATAGTTATCATGCTGTACGTTAGGTCTCCAGAACATATTCATCTTATAACTGGAAGTTTGTAATCTTTGATTGACATCTCATTCACCCCACCCCACCCCAATGTCACCCTTGAGCCCTAATAAGCACTTTTCTTCACTCTGCTTCCATAAGTTAGACTTTTTTAGGTTTCACATATAAGTGAGATAATAGAGTATTTGTCTCTTTGTGCCTAGTTTATTTCACTTAGTATAATATTCTGCCATGTTGAATACTATTATATTGTTTGTATATTTTTTTTAATCAATTTTTCTGCCGATAGCCACTTAGGTTGTTTCTATGTCTTGGCTCCTGATAATGCTGTAATGAACATGGTAGTGCATATATCTTTTCAACATAATAATTTTATTTCCCTTGGATATTTTCCCATAAGTGGGATTTCTATCTCATATGGTAGTTCTATTTTGAATTTTTTGAGGAACTTCCATACTGTTTTCCATAACGGATGTACCAATTTATGTTCCTATCAACAGTATACAAGGGTTCCCTTCTCTTGACATCCTTGCCAACACTTGTTATTCTTTGACTTTTTGATAATAGCCATCCTAAGAGGTGTGAGGTAATGTTTCCTTGTGACATAGAAAAATAAGGTTTTAAAAGCAACTTTAAGATTGGTGAGTGAATTCTACTACTGATTATAAACAAAACTATAATGTTGACAATAATAATATTCAATTATAGTAAAATAGGAAATTGTAATGTAGTAAAATAGCTATAAAATGTTTAGCTACATTAGGAGAAATAAAATTACATTGTTTTCTGAAAACTGACTTACATAAAATTTCTAGTACATTTTTATTTACTTTGTGTTAGGGGACTTGTATCGTTAACACATAAGATGTAATTGGGCTGTGGTTTGTTTACCAAGTGTGTCAAATCAGAATATACAGCTAGCTTTTTCTGTTTTTCCATTTTGGAAAAATGGTCTCCTTAAATGAAGGTAGCACAGTACTGCTAGCAATTGAAAAAGGCTTTGATATTGGACCTTTAGCTAGATTCTAACTGCAAAACTAGAACAAAACTGTTACTCTAAGAACTGACGTTTTCTTTATGAGAAGCGTGCTTTGAAATCAAATGCTAAAAGCATCACATCAGCGGTTCTTCTATGCCCTCTGTTGGTTATTTTAAGAAAAATAACATGAAAAAGATGTGATGTAACAAAAATGACTTAATTGGTTTTTACTATTCAATTATGTTACTCCTATTCAAGTAATATTTTTTAAAGAGTAAAGTTCTTAAATTAAAGGATGATTCCAATAAGCAAATATTGTTTATGAAACTTTGTTTATGAATCCAGACTTGAGGAAAATAATTGAATGGAGGATGGCCAAACCTGATATCCAAAAAATGTAACCATAAATCTCAGGGCAAAAGGATCAAGGAACTTTTCTGGGTTTCCTGTGGCTTTAGCATCCATCTACTCTTTGTATCTAGTATCTAAACAGCCTCCAGGAACTGCAGATTACAACTAAAAGCAGGCAGACCCAAACATCTCACACATGGCTTGTTGGCTGACTGATATTATCAATGTGCTTTTCTCCCTCTTATTCATTCAGTATAGATGAAATGCTGCTGAACCCTGGGAAAACATTCTATTCAGTTTCATACAAAGCACCTAATTATAACTTTTCCATTGGAAACAGGAAATGAATCCTATGATGGCGTAGTGCCTAACACCAGCTTTAAAAATGCTAAGTAGAGAACCTAACACTTAACAAGAAAATAAAATAACATATTGAAGTATTTAAAAGTCACTTTGATGGAAAAAAAGCACAAGCAAGCAAGACATGATTCCTTTTTATTCTATAATGTTCTCTATTACTCATTAATTCAGGAAAACTAATTTTGAATGCAGTGTTAAACAACCACATAAAGTGAAATAAAATAAAAGTAAAAAGACAAAAAATAAAATGTCCCAAACCATAGACTCCCAGTTTAAGGTATTCTGTATGTACCTGGACCACAGTTGAGATCACAGTTGGTAACTCAAACAGAGGAATCCTTAAAATATTAAACAAAGACATTGATGTGAACACTTTAGTGGCTGTTAAAATGTTTCCTTCATCCAGTAAGAAATAGACACACAAGGTTGCCAGGGACACCTAAATAATAGAGATGTGTTACTTTCTTCAAATTTCTACGATAACACCATTATTAGTTACAGTTCCCAAAATTAGAAAATAAAATCTAAATAATTTTGTTTCCAGCGTTTTTCTTTTAAGATGTTATACCCTTACCACAGTTATGATTACCATTTATATTGTAAACCAGTTCATCTTTTCTTTAAAATTCAGAAGTTTTATGTAAACTTATTTTCCAGTTGCATACATTCTGACATATATATAATAATTATTCTTTCTTTGTGTCATAAGATTAACTGAGGAAGGTATGAATAAATCATGTTTAAGATTTATATTTGCTCTTATAAGTTTCATTTAGAAAAGGCAAAAAAAATTCATTCATGCATGAGAATGGACTTAACTATCATATATATAGTCCTAGCTTAAGCAAATATATCTTGGATGGTTTTACCAAAGTATTCCAAATGTAAATATTGCATTCACTTCCATAATACTCACCTTTGTTGAAATTTTAAAATATAAATTATCAACATAGAGTGGCAACTTTGATTCAAATTGATGCTCCGGTTACCTGTGGCTTGCTTTTCCTTTGGCTTTTGCCCATGGCTTCATAGTCCAAGGCAATTTATACACTAGTTAAAATAGCATGGGATTCTCAATGTTTACATGGTGTAATAGAAAGAAAATAATGTCACTTCACGTCAATTCGCCTCTAAATACTAATTTTGTAACTTTAAGGATGTTTCCAACTACTCTGGACTTACATTTTGTCTTGTGAAATGAGAAAAATAATGCCTTATTATTGCGAGGTTGAAAAAAAGGCAATGTATGTCACTTTCCTGACATTCAGTAACAACTCAACAAATGTTGCTTCTCTTCTCACCTCCATATAATGTGCCCTTTGAGTCTGCTTAAAAGGAATCAGTCATACATATCAAGCTCTAAAACTGGAATGAAATTCTGAAATGTAGATTATATTTTTAAGAGATATAGGCATATATGAAATCTCTGAGAAATTTACAGAGAAGTAAATCTTATTATATCTAAAAAATACAGATCAATGAAAACACATACAGTATTTTCCCTTTCTTTGTAACTTTTGTTCTCTAATCCACATAAGTTAATGAATGTATTTCTTTACAATTTTAATTCAGACACATAATATTTAACTTTATACATCTTAATTCCAAGTAATTTGGAGGTAAATCTGTAAATCAGATTTGAAAATCAAAACAGGAAATATTACATACACTTACCAAGAATGGAATGCAAGTTAATGTCAGCATGGAAAATACAGTAAGATATCTGGCTGATTTTTGAAATTCCAATTCCTGATCTCGAATTTTGATAATCTTATTTTTATAAGAGGGTTCCCATGCATAAAGTTTGAGGATCTGTAAATGAGTCACAATAATTATCTGACAATCTATATCATAGAAGAAAAAAAATGCACACATACAAATAACACACACACACAAAATTGTGAAGATAAAAAATGATGATACAACCATGAAGAAAATTGCATTGCTTCCACTTTGACTGAATCAGAATATTTTCTTAAATTGTGGTATTTTGGGGGTGGAGCAGAGCAGAAGGAGGGAATGACCACCCAGACCTATGTCCCCACCACCCCCAGTAACTTATTTCCGAGCCAGACTCTGGCAACATCCTAGCTGTAAGGCACGAACTCCATAGAACTCCATAGACAGCTTCCGTCTAGCTCAGTTCTGTCACTCTTCCTGCTGATCCAACTCTCACTTCTGTCTATTACCTTTTTCTTTATAGCTAAACTCTTCTCCCTGCCATTTCCGTTTCTCCAGGACAGATGTTTTGGTACTTCAAGCCATTCTCTGAAAGCTGATTAGCGTTTTGAGATTGTAAACTATTTTCTGAGACAGAAAATGTGGGGAAATAGGATCCTACACTGGCTTATTGCATTAAACTTTAGAGTGAATTGACTTACATTCAAATTCCAGCTCTATACGATGCTTAATATTTTTTTTTTTTTTTTTTTTTTTTTTTTTTTTTTTTTTTTTTTTTTTTGAGACGGAGTTTTGCTCTTGTTGCCCAGGTTGGAGTGTAATGGCATGATCTTAGCTCACGGCAACCTCCACCTCCCCAGTTCAAGCGATTCTCCTGCCTCAGCCTCCCAAGTAGCTGGGATTACAGGCATGAGCCACCATGCCCAGTTATTTTCGTATTTTTAGTAGAGACGGGGTTTCTCCACGTTGGCCAGGCAGTTCTCGAATTCCTGACCTCAGGGGATCTGCACGCCTTGGCCTCCCCTAGTGCTGGGATTGCAGGCTTAAGCCACCGCGCCCAGCTGCGATGCTTAATTTTATGTGACTGCTTGACTGGCTATGGGGCCCAGTTGTTTCTTCAAATAGCAGTCTAGATATTTATGTGAAGGTATTTCTTAGATGCTGTTAGCATTTCAATCAGTTAAACTCTGAGTTAGACAGATGACCCTCTGTTTTTTGAGTGGACATTATCAAATCAGTTGAAAGCCTTAAGAGAAAATGCTGAGGTTCCTCAGTGGGGAAGGAATTCTGCCTCCAGAATGCCTTCAGATTCAAGATGGCAGCATCAACTTCTGCTAGAATTTTCGGTTTGCCCACCTGTTCTACAGATATTACACTTGCCTGCCCCTACAATCAGATGAGCCAGTTTCTTAAATCTCTCTTCATATTTCTGTATATCTATATCTCTATATATGAAATCTATTGATTCTGTTTCTGTGGAGAACTCTAATTCACTCTCATTGGTTCTGTAAATTTAAACCTGACCCTTAACCGCACAGTGTCTTGGTTTCCTAGTTAATAAAATAGAAATGGGAAATCTTTTTCTTGAGGTTTATAAGAATTCCATGAGGAAACACATATAAAGGAATAAGCACAGCATTTGATGCATGAAAAATATTTAATAAATGGTAGCAATTATCAGTATTGTCAGAGAGAGGCTTTATAACACGTTTTATCAGATCCCAAGGATACTGACTGCTCTCACTTTTAAACTATCCCAGCTTTTTTAGAGAAAAGTAATTTGCAACATACTATTTATAGAATAGCATTTATGTGATCATTTGTGCCCCACGTAAAATAACCTAAAGGACACCTCATCACTTCCCTTATATAAATCTGCCTTTACACTGATGGGTGTGTTATTACCACTCTTGCCTGCTTCATCTCATCTTTTCAACACAATACCTTAAAATAAGTAATATTTTGTGACTTTTAGTATAGTTGTGTTTACTTGTGTGAGAAACAAAAAGAAAATGGCTGCATTTTATTTGACTTTGCATTTAAATGTTATTTTAGTGATAAGAATTCCTGTAATATCTGAAATCTGAAATTTTCTGCCAACAATTATTATGTCATCACTCTGAGATATTGAGAACACTACAAACTTCCTCTGTATTACTATGCTCAAAATAGGTCAAAGGCATATCCCTTTCATATTACCTTAATTCCATGTAGGATTTCTTTGAGTAGCTTTATCTGTTTATCTTTGTTCTTTCTTTGGCTTTTCTATTTAATGGAAAGAAAATAAAAGAATATTTGACAAAATTGGTAATACTTTTACTGATATGTCCAGAGCTATTTTTAAAATATGCTCTATTTTCTCTATTTTATTTAAGATTTAATGGAGAAAAGCATCTTACAATATTTATACATTATTCTATTGACAGTGTTGGAAGACAGTTATAAACAGGTAACCTGAACATAGTCAACAGGAGAATAGTAGAAAAGTAGAAAACATAATACGTATTTAAACATAATTTGTTTAAAATTGAATAATAACACCCACATTCTACTAAGATAGAACACATTTCTAAAAACTCCATTAACTGTTTATATACATACTTATAACAGAAGTGTCACAAGAATAAAAATAAGGCTCTCTATAAATTTTATTTTTTCTTTGGGAATTAGAATAATTAAAATGTATATTTTCAAATACTTTTCCTTTTCTTTATATAAATGTTATGCAATTGTATTTTTATTCAAATATTTAACAAGTATAATATTTTATACTTATTTGGGTATCGTTTCTTAAGTGTTTTCTCCATTAACATTGGCACTTTCTGTTATGTGTCATAAGTATTTGTATATCTTATGAAGAATGCATTTACGAGCTAATATCCGTCATATTATGTGTGTGATTTAATACTAATAATATCATGTGTGTGATTTAAAGACATATTTTCTTTTCTTTTCTTTTTTTTGAGACGGAGTTTTGCTCTTGTTGCCTAGGCTGGAGTGCAATCGCATGATCTCGGCTCACCGCAACCTCCACCTTCCAGGTTCAAGCGATTCTCCTGCCTCAGCCTACCGAATAGCTGAGATGACAGGCATGCGCCACCACACCCGGCTAATCTTGTATTTTAGTAGAGACAGGATTTCTCTATGTTGGTCAGGCTGGTCTCGAACTCCTGACCTCAGGTGATCCACCACCTCGGCCTCCCAAAATGCTGGGATTACAGGTGTGAGCCACTGTGCCCGGCCTAAAGGTATACTTTCTATTTAGTGTATTTGGACATAATATTGAAATCTCTTTGAAGGTTATAGGACTCTAAGGTTCAAAAAAGATTTTTGCATTATAAATAATGTGCCTTTAAATAGGAGTTTTTAAAATCCAGAATATATATTTTTAAAACTGGTTAAAAGTATTTGTTATAATTATAAACAAATCCATTATTCTAAACTCTAGCATGCTAAGTACCTTTACTTCATAAATATACGCTATTTTCTAGTTTTTATGTTTAAAGATCAGTCATCTTTTACTTGAAAAATTAAGAAAAATATAAAATTCTATATAAGTTTTAGTCACTTAGGGGTATTAAAGTAATAAGTAAAAATCTACCCTCCTTCTGTCTAATTCTACTTTATAGGTAACTATTCATTAAAGACTGATGCTTTATCTCTAGATTACTTCTATGCTTATGAAAATATATTTATAGCTATATATCTTCATCTATTTACCTCTCCATCACACATATGTGTATAGATATATTCACATTTTAATAATGGATCAATGATATAGCTACATATATGAATGATATACATGCATATATTTAATCTACTTTTTGCTTTAAGACATGATTGACACATTTCCATGTCAATATATATTGTTAATCTTTGATCCATTTAAAATTATAAAATGTTTTCATAAGTAATACATCCGCCTCTGTTAATTTAACATGTGAAAGCATCTATCTCATTGCAGTGTGATTTCCTTCAATGCAGGATTCTATTTCTTACAGTACAGCATAGTGCACACTGTCTAACACATGGTGGAGTGTCAAAACATATATTGATGGTAAGATGAATGACTGATTATAAAGGAAGAATATCAACATTAATTTAGTGAAGCATTTCCTGTCTGCTTGCTGCAATACCTCACTTTTCAAACAACCAAGCATACCCCTACCTCCAGGCTGCATGCATACCCTTCCCTTTGCTTGGCATGTCTTTCCTCAGACGTCCACATGAATTACTCCTTCACCCTGTTGATATACCATTCCCTTCCTGAGGACTTTCCTGATCCTAAATGTAAAATGGCATTCTTTGTCTCTTCATCACTGTATCTTTACTAAATCTTCTTCATATACAAATGTTTTCTATCTATTTATTTACTTGCTTAATGTCTGTCCCCTCCACTATCCCTCATGAGAGCTGGACTTGTCAGTTCCCCTCACTGCTGTACTTCCTGTGCCTGGAACACTGGCTGGCATAGGATACATGCTTGGTTAATGCTGGTTGAGTGAATAAGTAAATGATAAAATTGGATGACTTCCATTTATAACTCTCTATATATGATTAGGAGATGGTGATTGTTCACTTAAGTCAGAAAAACTCAGCTCCTGTTTGACACATGTAACATGAGGCAGTCATTTTCTTACCTTTAACTTTTTTATTTTAGTTGCAGCTAAAGCATTTATTGGTATAACAAACACAAGGACTGCCACCCCTGCTAACACTGCTGGGCCCAGCTCTTGCCAAAGGAGATATATGGCCATTAGGATTTGAAAAGGGGCAGACCAGAGGAGATTGAGGTTTGCTGTCAAGTCCATGAGTTGCTGAGCATCCGCTGACATCAAGTTAATAATTTCCCCAGTGGAAAACTTTTGTCGAGAAACATTTGATAAAAGTAGGGCCTATAAAAAGAGAAGCAGAATATTTTAGAGTTCTGTGATTATGGGGCATCTTTATAGTCAAACAATGGTAACTTTTAATATCAATGTTTAATATAATTAGGAAAATGTACAAGGTTATTTATGTACTGGGATATTATAAAACGCAGAAACATGATTTTTAGGTGACGAAATATAATTCGTGATTAAAGTATATAGTCTTAGAATAATGTTTATTGCCAGAGAGTAACATTTGGGTTTCCAAACAATAAGAATTTATGGAGTACTATGCAGCCATAAAGAGGAAAGAGATCATGTCCTTTACAGGGACATGGATGGTGCTGGAAGCCATTATCCTTAGCACACTAACGCAGGAAAAGAAAACCAAACACCACATGTTTTCACTTATAAGTGGGAGCTGAACGATGAGAACACGTGGACCCATGGGGGAACAACACACACTGGGACTTGTCATGGGGGTGGGGGCAGAGGGAGGGAGAGCATCAGGAAGAACAGCTAAAGGACACTGGGCTTAATGCCTAGGTGATGGGTTGATCTGTGCAGCAAATCACATGCAGCACATGTTTACCTATCCTGCACATGCACTCCGGAACTTAAAATAAAAGTTGAAAAAAAGAGAACCCTCAATAACTTGTCAATTGCCAAAAAAAAAAAAAATCTCTTCTAGATATATTAAGGCTCTCCTCCATTTGGTGGTATCCCCATAATGCTAAACCATCTAAATATTATCAATACAAAGTACACAAATGCATCAATGAATATCTAATGAACACTGATGAATAGTTTTATGCTTGAAATTGTGGACCATTTAAAAAGGACACAGTTTTATTTCTCAAAGTGATTACAGTCTATCTGTAAAGCTACACACACACACACACACACACACAGACATACATACTGTTTTTTCTGTAAGTGTAAAAACAGCAATAAGGGCCATGGGAACTTAGAGATGAAAGTACTCAAAAGGTGTCATAGAGCAGATGCAAATACATCTTTTCTTCCAACTCCCAGTTCTCACTTTCCACAAGTGCGTGCTACTTAATATGTGTATACTGAATCCAGGACCCCCAAGCACAATTATTGGTAACTTCTTACAAAAGATGAGGATAGAAATTGATTTATCTAATTATTCATCCATTTAAAATTCCCAGTGAAATACATAAACAACTGTAAAAGTAGTGGGAGATTTGTAAAAGTAGTGGGAGATTTATATTTGTACTGGAAACTGGACAAAGTTTCATTTATATATCAAAAATTTTATGAAAACTTCCCTGCATTGATTTAAAGAGAGACAGGACTGAGACTTGGGGATAGCAAGAGAAAATGAGATACAGGAGTCACTCTAAATCTATCTATTCAATAAATTAAAAAAAAAAAATGGGAAAGCCCATCTGGAAGATAGTAGGTTGGGCCCACAGTGGAACATATAGCCAGGAACATATAGCCAGGTATATGTCATCAGCCATTTATGTGTCTTCTTTGGATAAATGACTATTCAGCCTTTAAAAAAAGAAGACAATTTTGCAATATGAGACAATATTGATATACCTTAAGATGTCATGCTAAGTGAAATAAGCTAGATACAGAAAAATAAATACTGGACGAGTTCGCTTATATGAGGTATCTAAAATGGTCAATTTCATAAAATCAAAGACTGGAATGGTGGTTCCAAGGGTGGTGGGGGCAAGGGAAAACTGGAAAGTTAGTACTCAACAGGTACAAAGTTTTAGTTAACCAAGATGAATAAGCTCTAGAGATCTGCTGTAATATATTGCACCTATAGTTAACAATAAACGCATTTTAAGTTTAAAATGTATTAAGAAAATACATTTCATGTTAAGTTTTTTTTAGAATAATAGAAAAAAACTCAATTGTTTTAGACTATTAGAGAAAATACTGAAAGTTATTGTAAGATTGAAGGTTATTTGTATGGCATTTCTAGCACTAGGGGAATTTTTTCAATTTTTTGAATTTCTTTCAGCATTTTTTTCCTGCCAAAATTCACAATCCAGTAAGGGCAATTTAGTTACCATTTATTGCTAAATTTTACAATCTAAGCTGCCTTTTGTTGTACGAAACAACTTGAAAGAGTACTGTAATATGGCCAATTACAGTGGATGTTGTAACATTTCTAGAATTGTTTGGTAGGAAGTACTTTAGTCTGCTACAGGAGGAAAAATGGATTCAGATGAAAAGAAAGGAAATCTAAAACAATGTTAAAAGTTTAGAAGCTTCTAAGTACTCTTCAATCAAAATGAAAATTAACCAGGTCATTTGTTACCTAATCAATTTTTCTAAGAAACTGTTACTTTAAACTTCTATCCAAGTTTTAGATTTGCATGATATCATATAAATCTTAATACACACACTCACACACACACATAAAGTTGTGTGACTTATCTGTTTTAAAAACCTCATTCATTTCCCTCATTGAATTATGCTCTAAGAAAATTCACACGAACCAGATATAGTTCTAAGCCCCACAGTCTTGATTATCACTAGTTCAGTCCTTAATATTTCATTTTATAAACTGACGATGAAATTTGTTTTGCAATTTTACATTCTTCTTCTTACATATTTGTTATTTTCTAGACTCAATGCCAAGACCCTAGTTCTTCATTTCTTTATTTCTTGAATTATTGCAGTAGCTCTAAGGGTGTCCTTCTTTTCTGTCTCATCTGTTTTTAAACCTTTTGTCCTATCATCTGTCTTATGGCTCAAATGGATTCCAATTTCCTATAGAATTAAGGTACATTTTAAAAATATAGTTTTCAAGATTTTTTTTAAGCAATCCCTTCTGCCTTTACTATCTCTCCCACCATTCTGGACATGAAACATTGTCTCAAGCCAAATTAATCTACTCACCATTGTCTGAGCAGGCCTTGGACGCATTTCTGTACCTTTTTTCTTCTATGTTATTCCAACATCAGAGCCTTTACCCCATGCAATGCATCCTTCCATTATTCCATGACCCACATCATGCAATATTAACCATGAAACTTTTCCTGACCATCCTAGCTGCAAGTAATACACATCATTTAATGTAGAGCTGCAACAGCTCCAAAAATTCCCATCCCAATGGTCTTCAACCAGAAGTATGAGAAATGGTAAAGCTGAAGGTGGTACCACGTACCACTTATAAGAATGCATTCTTCAATCCCTTTTGTGCCAATAAATATGCCGGGATTCTCTTTCTGACTCTAAGAGCAGGGTTTGGATTCTGTCCCTCCTTCTCCTGACTATACTTAAGTATCTCTACTTTAAGAATGTAACTAAATGTTTACCAGGTTTCTTTTTTGCATTTTATAATTACCATAATTAAAATTAGATAACATCTTTAAACTACAAATGGAGACAGTGTAGACACCATACTAGCCAGTATGGTAGCCACTAGCCAGATGCAGTTATTACATTAAAATTTAAAGTAATTAAAATTAAAAATGGACTTTTTTAGTTGCACTAGTTACATTTCACGAGCTCAGCAGCCATATGTGATTAGTGCCTACCATACTGTACAGTGAAAATACAGAACATTTTTTAAAAATCACAAAAACTCTGTTGGACAATGCTTAATGGAGGAATGCCCCCAGACTGCCCATATTAAACCCAGATCTAATTGTTGTTTCTTTTTTTAAAATTTCTTGTTTTTTATTTTATAGATTTAGGGGGTACAAATGCAGTTTTGTTACATGGCTATATTGGTTCATGGTGTCATCTGGGCTTTCAATGTAGCCATCACTCAAATAGTGCACACTGTCCCAATTAAATAATCTTTCATCCCTTACCCCCACCCACCCACCAAGCCATCCTAGTCTCCAATAGCTATTATTTCACTCTGTATGTCCATGTGTACACATTATTTAGCTTCCACTTATAAGTGAGAACATGTGGTATTTGACTTTCTGTTTATGAATTATTTCACTTAAGATAATGGCCTCCAATTCTATCCATGATCCAGCAAATGTGACATGATTTCATTCCTTTTTTATGACTGAGAGTATTCCGTGGTGTGTGTGTGTGTGTGTGTGTGTGTGTGGTGTGCACGCACACACATATACAGCATATTATATTTATCTGATCATCTGTTGATGGACACTGAGGTTGATTCCATATCCTTGCTGTTGTGAATAGAACTATGATCAACCTACAAGTGAAGGTATCTTTTTGATGTAATGATTTCTTTGGAATCATGTTTTGTTTTTAGTCTCTAAGAATTTCCATGCAACTTGCACCTGTGAACTAAAGGGTAACAGAATCGTAGTTTTGAGATCACAGAATCTTAAAGTCATCAAGTGGAAGGAGGCCCATGTTCTTTCTTGCAAACCTAAAAATGATATTCCCTGAACTTTATTCCAAACTTACACTAGTAATTGTGGATGGATAAGGAACAAAGCACATCCTGATACCTTCACCCATGACATACTTTGGCTCTGTGTCCCCACCCAAATTTCATCTGGAATTATAATCCCTGTGTGGTGAGGGAGGGACCTGGTGAGAGGTGATTGGATCATGGAGGCAGTTTCCCCTATGCTGTTCTCATGATAATGAGTGAGTTCTCATGATATCTGATGGTTTAAAAGTGGCACTTTGCCTTTTGCTCTCCCTCCAATGCTCTAATCATGGAATGAAATCCTGTTCCATATGCACTATATACCAAAACAAGTGTTAGCATTCAAACCAGTTTCTAGATTCTTCTGTATCTTTATTCCATATTGGAGGCAGCACATACTGCCTCTAGAATTAGGACTGGACAGCCCCTCCAATCCTGTATTTTGACCTAGTTCTACAGAGCTAAACTCTGCTGTAAGTTCAGTTACCACTTACTGCTCAATTTGTACTTGACTTTCCAGGATCCATAAAACCACTTCATGCCCCCATTGTGGCCCAACAGAGCAAAATGGCCTGTAATGCTTCATGTCCAGCTCAGCCCAAATTAATCTTAAACAATCTCTAAGGAATTATACAAGGTCTAGCCCCTGTAGTCACTATTCCCACTTTGCAATAGACTCAACGATGACACTTGTTTCCCTTTTTATTTCTAACAGCTTGCTCTAATTTCTACTTCAGTCTGTTCTGTTTTTACATTTAAGGTGTTGGGGCTCAGAACATGACACCCCAAAATATGGCACCTTGGCATGCTGAGCACATGGAACTGAAGAACACTGGGAAAGCCTCAGAAGCAAAGTCTCTGACCCTCTCCAGCCCTTTTGTCTCCCCCTCCTCTTTCTTTCCTTTTTCCAAAATTGAGTCACAGGAACTAGAACCCCTCTCCCTACAAACAAGACATTTAATTTAGAAAGATAACACTTTTTCCCTTCTCTCTTGAAGACTATCATGCCAGAAGGCTTCTGTCCAATACCCAGGGAAAGGAATACTATACAAAGAGGCCAGGAAGAATCTGAGTGGAAAGGTCATGCTGGGTTTCTCCTCTCAGTCCATTACTATCAGATCATACCCTTTTGTCTGATCACATTTCTACACTGCTGTCTATTCTTTGTAGAACCTAAGCATAAGAATAGATAGTTTTCCCTGGATCGCTGGGTCTTACTTCTGAAGATGTAAAATTTAATTAAATTAACTTGTTTAATTTTTCTCTTTTCAATCTGTCTTTTGCTATAGGAGTGTCCCACTGCAACTCTTATGGTGGGTGAAAAGAGGTATTACAGCTTTCTGCCCCTACAAAGGACTGCTTTTATTTAGAGCAGTTTTAGGTTCACAGCAAAACTGAAAGGTACAGAGAAATCCCGTATACTCCTTACCCTGCATGTGCATAGCCTCCCCCATTATCCTCCACAGAGTGGTACATTTGTTCCAGCTGATGAACATACCTTGACACATCATTATCACCCGAAGTCTGTAGTTTGATTAGGGTTCACTCTTGGTGTTGTATATTCTGTGGGTTTGTACAAATGTATAATGACATGTATCCACCATTATACTATCACACAGAGTGATTTATTGCTCTAAAAGTTATCTGTGCTCCACATTTTATGCTTCTAAATTCATTCTTTCATGGCAGTTAAGTCTTTTATGGTTGTAAATCCACTTACATCTCATGTCTAACCTCCAATGCACTAATCATGGAATAAAATCCTGTTCCATATGCACTATATACCAAAACAAGTGTTAGCATTCAAACCAGTTTCTAAATTCTTCCATATCTGTACTCCATATTGGAGGCAGCACATACTGCCTCTAGAATTAGGACTGGGATAGCCCCTCTAATCCTGTATTTGGACAGAGTTCTACAGAGTTAAACTCTGCTGCAAGTTCAGTTACCATTTACTGCTCAATTTGTACTTGGCTTTCCAAGTTCCATGAAACCACTTCATGCCCCCATTGTGGCCCAACAGAGCAAAATGGCCTGTAATGCTTCATGTCCAGTTCAGCCCAAATTATAATACTTCCTTCCCCTTACACGAAGTCAATAGCTTTCTCAAAGACCTTTTCAAGACTTTCTGTGTGAAAACTTCCTTAGATGTGTACAACCGTTTTAGATTTCCTATTCATCTGATCTCTTATAAAATCTGCATTTAGTTCCACGTTTGTTATTTATGCTAACACTTCCCTCAATTTATTTGGAAAGCAGGGGCTCACTTGTTCATTCATGCATTCATTCATTTATTCATTCAGTAATCTAACTTTAATAAAGTATAAAAGTCATTGTCTTATATGATAAAGACACAACAGGTAAATAAATTTATATTCCAAATGCTGATGAACCTACAATTTGTATCAGAGTGCAAAGCAGGAACAAAGTACACTTACTGCTTGGATAACTATTTGATAACTAGGGGAAGGAGGAAGCTCTTTAACTGTTTATAATTATGTTATAAATAAAATACCCTCCATGATAAAGAGGCAGTGTTTAAAATGGTATTTTCAAAAAAAGAGTAATTAAACTTTAGGGTTATGCCAGGAATAAAGATCAGCCAAGTTTGGGAGGCAGGACTTAGAATAAAAGAGCAACGGAGAAGGACTGTATAAAAATGAATAACTTTATTGCCCAAAAACGAAGTTCACAGAGGAGAAAGCAAAAGGTAATATGAAGATTAAAAACAATATTGTGAAAAGGAGAGCTTTTATTGATGCATGCTTACAGAAAACCATGAAAATATTCAATTCCATTCACTTCGTGAATAGCAGTTAGGTGGCATAAGAGTAAACAGAGATTATCATTTAATTTAATGGATTAGGGCTGACTAGAATTTGTAAAGACCAGAGAGAGAGAGAGAGAGGAGAGAGTATGCACTAAAGAGAAATTAATGCAACCAATATCCATAAGCCAAAGTTCTTTTAAAGCAAAACAAATGTATATACAAAGGATTTCCTAAGGCGTTTTTGATATACTCCCCTATTTTTCTAGTCCCCTTATTTTAAAGCACATAAGGGAGTAGTCCCTCTAGAAATGGGAATTCCTTGGAATTTTTACCTTTTTGTAGATCAGTCCATTTACAGCTGTTTTAACTTTTGCTGAGGTGAGCATGTTAAAACGTTGATATTGCTGAAGAATCAGAGTTTGCAGAAAGACTACAACAAAAAGTGCCATTGCATAGCCGTAGCCATTCCAGCCAAAATCTGAGCTGTGTTCACAGAAAATGATCATTTGCCTGAATGTCATAAAAATTGAGAAAGGGTAAGAAATGTTAAACATCTGAAGTAGTTAAATGCTTATGAGAGTTTAGCACTGTCAAAATGTTACACACACACACACACACACACACACACTCCTACCTGTTCTTTTTCTCTACTTGCTTAATTTGGTATTTGTCCCACGTCCCCCACTTTTTTTTTTTAAGGAAAATCAGAAATCCCTTCCACTGGCTTGTGAGTACGAGGTTATTTTCTGGTTTTCACATGGCAGGCCCATCATATAATTAACTTTTCTGGTATCACTACATCAGAAAAGTCGAGACGTAGATACATGTAAAACTATTTTTTTCTCAAAATTATGTGTTTTATCAAATACAGGGAAACATGACAACCAGAACGTAAGGAAGAGATCTTTCAGTATGGTACACAGGTGCTGCTTTAAAAAAAAAAAAAAAAAAAAAAAACTTGATTTATATCTCATGTTTTATTTTCACTTTTATCGATAACCAATTTCTTTTTTCTCTACTTTTCCTTATTTTCTCTTAAGTTTGTGACAGCATGATCAGGATGATTAGGGCCAATCCTGGGGTGCAGAAAAACAGTGGGGATGGTTCTAATTACAAGTATCTTGGCTGATAGTCCCTCAACTATAACCATTGTCTAAAACTCAGAGTGCCTGATGTTCATTGGTAATAATATTTTAAGCATGATTTTAAATTGCATCAATGTAACTGAAAATAATATTTAATTTAAAAGACCACATAGCCCATGCAACATGGTGAAAACAATTTGGGCATATACTGTGACATAACAAGTTAACATGCCATGTATTTTGCAGGTTTACCATTTTGGGTTTTATTTAGTAATCCTTTCTATTTCATATGTAAAGGTATAGTATTAGAGGTTTGATAAGTGGACCTTTTTCACTGTAAACTCTGGAGATGCAAAAATGTCCTATATCATTGTAATGTGCCATTTTGAGTGAATCCATAGGTTAGTAGAACTAAAATCAAACCATATGCAATTAGGTTTGACTATATATATCCTTTTCTCAAAAAAAATTATATTTAAAAACTCGTTCTTTATAAAAGTTTAATTTTTTGTTGTTGTTGTTGAGACAGGGTTTCACACCTGTCGCCCAGGCTGGAGTGCAGTGACGGGCTCTTGGCTCCCTATAACCTCTGCCTCCCAGGCTCAAGGAATCCTCTTGTATCAGCCTCCCGTGTAACTGGGATTATAGATGTGCGCCCCCATGCCTGCCTAATTTTTGTATTTTTAGTAGAGGCATGGTTTTGCCATGTTGCCTAGGCTAGTCTTGAACTCCGGACCTCAAGTGATCCACCCACCTTGGGCTCCCAAAGTGCTGAGATTACAGGTGTGAGCTACCGCACCCCGCCAAAAGTTTCAATTTTTAAGTAGTAAGTAAAGCATAAATTTCTAGGCTTTGATCTGTTTGTTGACAATTTGGACAGCTACTGTGTAAAAAATTAAAAGTAATTTGTCTTGTTCAAATTGCTTTATCAACCAAGTGCTTAAAATATTAACCAAGTGCTTAAAAATATTAACTTTATTAAAATAAGACTTTAGAATAAAGTATATACAAGTGTCTCTAATAGTAAAACCTCTAGGTATCAACAATTATTTAGAGTATTACATATTCTCAATGAAACTATTAAATTACCCCACACCCCACATACACATAATAACAGCAGAAAGTTCTGTATTTCTTAATTGATGTCATCCATTGGGACTCCTACTTTTTACGAAAGCAACTTGCTAAATCCCTTCTTTGTTCTAGGAATTACATTTCCTGAAAGAGTAGCACTATTCTTATTGGGCATATATCTACCGATTATACTTTTTCCTTTTTCATAAAGACAAAACAACTAAATGACTAACATCAGGCATTGTAGTGGTTCTACATACATTAACTGAGAAATATTAAAAACAATCTATGCTCAAGGCTTGATAAAGACCATAAAACAACATTCATGATATTAGATACAAATACTTGTTTTTTGTTTGATATTAAAATAAAATCCAAAAAGGAGGAAGAGAGCCAACACAACAATCAATAAGAAATATATCTTGTAAGTAATGAAAGTATAATTTTACTAATAAATTAATAAAAATATTCCTTTTATGTGTTTTATTTTACACATATGAGTCATAATATGACAGTGTGCTCTCATCCTTAAAGATAGTCCTTTCCAGCAACTTTTTCATATAAAAAGAATATATATTTTGAGACTACATATATACATATGTACATATATGCATATGCAGTCTCAAAATACATGTATTCTACGCATGTATATGTGTGTGTATATATATATATATGAAACTACACATGTATATATGTAGTCTCAAAATTAGCTTATAAAATTAGTTCTTCTATGGCCAAATTATGATCACACAAGCTCTGCAATTCTTTCTGATCACTCAATTGTTACTTATTTAACAATTGAAATTTTAAGGTTTTTAAATTTAAGGTTTTTCAGCTGCTGCAGAATAAGGGTACTTTGGAAAATTGTAACTTTGGGTTAATTCCCTTTCATTTCGTATTTTTTTCAGGGAATTTATTTCAGTTCTTTATGCCAGACTTCGTGCTAAGAGCTAAGGACACAATGATTGAATAATGCAGGAGAGTTTGCCTCTGTCATCACCTAGGCTGGGAGAAAGGTGTGACTCACTGCAATGCAATATTAAAACTCTTGTTTTGCAGGTTTGATCAAGCCAGTGTGATGCAAAAGTGTCTCACAAAGTAAAGGAGGCTGTTCCCTACTCCACAGACATTCTTTGGTAATTCAGATACAACTTTTAGGGAACAGAGACACACTGAATTGCTATGACCTACTGCTATTTTAGGAAAGACCATGGCATCGTGAGATTCTCTCACAAGTCTCTTGAGCAGTAGTCATTGGCAAAGGGGAATCAGAGTATGACTGAAAATCCCTCGCTACTCCTCTCAGCCACTCAGCCAAGGTCGCAATCATGGTGGAGCAGAGAAAAGCAGTCTCTGCCTGAAGTTTTGACCACCAAAATCACGAACATAATAACATCGTTGTTTAATGCCACGAAATTGTGGTGTGATTAGTTTCGCAGCATTGGATAAGCAGCATAGGGCAAGAGAGGAAGATGCTGACCAATCCTCTGATAGAAAGATTTCTGGTCACACATAAGATAGTGCTATGGTGACTCTTGGGATATGCTGAGGTGAGGGGCAGAGGTAAGGGGAGGGAGAGATCTGTCATTTTGTGGGGAGGGGGCAGTTAATCCAGGAAACATTTGGCTCATACTTCTACAGACAAGGGAGCCAACAAAGAATTTGGGGTAAAAAATGTCAGGAACAGTTTTCTGACAGCAATATATATACCTTGCTTGGATTCTCTGGTTCCATTCTCTCTTGTTTTTATTTTTATGTGTTTGTGCTAGCCACTGCTTCTCAACATCCTTTGATAAATTTCCTCATCTTCACCACTCTACGCTTTGGAGTAGTTGATAGTTTTTTTTGTTTTGTTTTGTTTTTTGTTTTTTGAGGACATCTTTACTTTTCTTCACATATGTTAAGGTGATTTCATCCAGAACAATGGCTTGACATACCCAGTCCAATTTAGAACAATTCCAGTTTGTCACTCCAGCCTATATCTTTCCTAACACCAGGTGCATATAGACAACTGGTTACTCAACTTTTTTGTTTTTTTTTTTTAGACAGAGTCTTGCTCTGTTGCCAGGCTGGAGTGCAGTGACGCGATCTTGACTCACTGCAACCTCTGCCTCCTAGGTTCAAGCTATTGTCCTGCCTCAGCCTCCCAAGTGGCTGGGACTACAGGCACATGCCACCATGTCCAGCTAATGTTTTGTATTTTTAATAGGGACAGGGTTTCATCATGTTGGCCAAGATGGTCTTGATCTCTTGACCTCGTGATCCGCCCGCCTTGGCCTCCCAAAGTGCTGGGATTGCAGGTGTGAGCAACCGCGCCAGGCCTACTCAACCTTTTAATCTAGACGGTCCCATGTCAGGGATCCCCATGACAATTCTCCAGCTCAATTATTTATTTTAATAACTTACAGGACTTGGCATATAGTTATCCTCATGGCTATATTTATTATAATGAAAGGATACAAAACAAAATCAGCAAAAAAGAAAAGATATATGGGGTGAAGTCTGGAAGGAAACGGGCACAAGCTCCAAAAGTCCTTTCCCTGTAGCGTCACACAAAGCATGCTTAATTCTCTCAGCAACTAGTTATGGCAATACATGTGAAATGTCTACAAGGCAAGCTTGTTAGAAATTCAGCATCTGGGGTTTTTATTGGAGGCTGGTCAAGTGGACACCCTTTTCTTAACACACACCAAAATTCCAGACTCCCAGAAGGAAATCAGATATTCACCATGAACCATATTGGTTGTATAAACAACTTGGAGCTATTGAACCATTCTTATCAGTTAGGGTAGTGGGTACCCTCCTGAAATGTAAGTTCCAGTTGCCAGCCAAAGACCACTCCTGTAAGCAGGCTTTCCAAAGTCCATAAGCAGGCCCGCTATGTTAATTCTTTCTTGCACAATAGCTAATAGGGCTTTCAAGGTTAACAAGTCTAGAAGCAAACCCCATTCACTTCTCTAGTCTTTTCATTTTCTATATCTCAGGATATGCTGACTCGTTTACCTTATGATTAAAAATAATTTTTTGAAGGCTTCCTTTACTTCTCGCTTCCTCTCTCAACCTACATTCAATCCATCAGTATATTCTGTTAACTCTACCTTTAAAACACCAGAGTCTGACCACTTCTTATCACTTTTATTACTGCTACCTAGCTGAAGCCACCATTGACTTTTGCTTGGATTATCACAAACAAACTTCTAACTGGTGTTTCTTCTTCCACTCTTGCAATTCTTGATTTTATTCTCCACATAGCAGCCAGAGTCATTTCTATAAGACTTAAGTCTAATCAGATCTTTGATTTTTTTGCTCAAAATCTTCCAAATGCTTCCCTGCTAATATGGACTAAAAGTCAATATTCCCATCATATTTCATAAGGTCCTTCAAAATCTTTTCATCTCTGCACCTTTCTCACCTCAACCTTATCTTTCCAGCTCTCTGCTCCAACCTCACTTTGCCTCCTTGCAGTCCCTCAGAGATACCAGGCATGAGCATCTTCATGACTTTTGCCCTTCCCGATACCTTTAATCACAATATTTTCTTGGCCTCTTTCCCAACTTCCTTCAGGACTTTGACCAAATGTCGCCTTATCACTAATATCTTTCATAATTACCTTACATAAAACAGTAACTTCTAACTCCTCAAACTGGCATTCTCTTACCCTACTTTGTTCCTAAGCACTGATGATATCATTTATGTGTATTCATTTGTTTGACTTTCATCTCTCCCCTCTAAATGTCATCAGAGCAGGTTCTTTGTTTTGATTTTTGTTCTGTCCCCACAGTCGACCTAAAACAGTTTTGCCATGCATAGGTGCTCAATAAATATCGAATGAATATATTCCTGAATATCATCTGGGATGTTGGTAATGCAGGATTAATGATATTTTCGTGAATTAAGTGATTATTAAAAACTCTAACAACTTGGAAATTTTTCAATGCTAAAAATATAATCACCAGTTAATAAAATATATGTTTCTTTGTGTTTTCTTCATATGACAGCTAGGTGTAAGTCAAGATTTCCTTGAAAAAGGTGGCACAGTCAAAAGCTCAATTTCATTGTCTACCTGTAAACCATTGCAGATAGATATTATAGAAATGCTTCAAGTCTTTTTACTGTATCTATATCTAGATACAGAGATACACAGAAATATACCTATGTTAGGTATTAATAATATATGTTTATATTTGTTATGCATAGTAATTGTGTGTGTGTGTATGTGTGTGTGTGTGTAATTGCCATGACTGTTAAAGCTCAACTCTCAAAAGGCCACAACTACGTAATGTAGTGAAAATATGTATCATTTCCTTTTCTAAGCATACATTCAAGCAAGACTTCCTAGATTTCAATTATGACTCTGGCACTTTCTAGCTGTGCAGACTTGGACAAATTACTCCAATCTTTCTGTCTGTTTCTGCCATTGTAATAATGAATGTAATAATACTTTCTATGTCGCAGGAGTGTGGCAAAGATTAAATGAGATTACCAATGTGATGGTTAATTTTACGTGTCAACTTGACTGGTGAAGAAATGGCAAAACATTATTTCTGTTTAATAACATTTAGATAATGTTTTACCATCTACCAGATGTCTGGGTGTGTCTGTGAGGCTGTTTCTGGAAGAGATTAGCATTTGAATCAGTAGACTGAGTAAAGAAGATCCCAGGGCATAGTGCCTCATCCAATTTATTGAGGGCCTATATAGAACAAGAAGGTAAAGAGAGGGTGAATTAGCTCTCTTTCCTGGAGCAGAAATATTCACCTTCTCCTGCCCGTGGACATCAGAACTCAAGGTTATCTGGCCTTTGGACTAAGACTGAATTACATCACTGTCCTTCCTGAGTCTCTAGCTTGCAAATGGAAGACTATGGGACTTCTTGGCCCTCGTAATTGCAAAATCCAGTTCCCCTAATAAATCCCCTCTCATTTGGGTTTATATATCCTATTGGTTCTATTTCTCTGGAGAACCCTTGCTTAATAAAATTAATATAAGATTTTAGAAACAGTGCTTAGTACATGGTTGACTTTATTAGATATTGACTATATTATCCTAATTCCCATTTATATTGTAGAGAACCCTAATAGCATGTCCACATCCTAATAATATTTGCAATAAGAACCTTCTCTACTCTTTTGTATTAGAACTTTTATATTAGAATACTTACTTATCATTTATCTGTGAGGAGGGAGAAAAAAACCCACCAGACTTTAACTTACTTCATTATGAGTGGGCTAGTGAAGGACAGAATATCAGCAAACACTTTGAATAAGGCAACTTGAATCAGGACAGACTTAAAGGTGTTCCATAATGCATAGAGTAGAGATGGTTTCTTGGTATGTGCCTCTTTATAAAAGGATGCCTACATAAGTAAAGAAAATAGAAACAATGAGAAAATTGGACACAACTAATATTAATAAAATGAAATATATCTAAACTGATTATACAATTAACAATGTGCTCTGAAGACAGTAAGTTAATAAGAAAGGAATAAATCAGTTAAACTTGAAATTATGATCCACATCATTGAGATGGTAGGTGGTGTTACTCATACCACATGGCATAAAAGTATAAGTGCAATAGTTGCATTTTATTATTTTTGTGAGTTTTGAAACTACTTAATTAATATAAATACAGTTTTTATCTCCAAATTATATTTTCTTTTGGAGGAGTCTGAAAATAATATATATGCATATGCATATATGATGCTAGAGGTGGAGTGTCTGCCCCTGCTCCCAGAAACTTTAATTTTGGCCACCATATAATTTGCTTTGACCAATAGACATGATGCTCTGAGACACAGAAGCTATCTTTGTCACCACCTATAAGGAGCCAAAGATATATGCATGCATATCAACACATGTGCTCCTGAACATTAAAGAGAAGAAATGTCGAGTAGTTTGAAGACAGAAGTGGACTGCAATAGCAATGAATTATGCTTATAAAGTAGATCGTCATTTCACCTTTTAGGAATTTTGATATTAATAATAGCATCTCATACTTGAAAAAAGCTTTATCTAGTTTTCGGGTAGTAATTACTTCAGGATTTAATAGAACTTCGTAATTAATTACCTTTACTTTTTGCCTCTCTTGATTCCTTAAAACTTCCTTTCTCCATTGTTTTTCAAAGATGGGGCACACAGTGTAGGAGGAATCACTTTCATTTAGTTCAAAAAGATCCTCTCTTTCCAAAGGTCTCTTATAGCCTAAAGTAATCACTCTAAAGATGAAAAAGTAAGGTAAACGAGATAGTAAAACAAATAATCTAGTTAAAAATAAATTGTCATTCATTTACTTCTTTCTTTGATTTATACATTATTTTATTGATTAAAATACAATAACGAGATTACGTGTTTAAAAAAATCATACAGTTTTATCCTGGAGGTCAATAATTTGCAATAATCATTTATAGTTTTTATAAATGCTGTTTAGACATCCAATTATTCAGCAAAATACCGACTTCATTTATTCATCTTATATTTTGGAAGTGTACCACTCAGCTCATTCACTGCTTGACCTCACTTCCTAAAATTTAAATAGCAAACCTTCACAGTAGAATATTACCCTGACCACTCAAGTACCCACATTGGCTTTTAGGTTTGTATTGGAGGGGAAACGAATCCAACCTCTGAATTTGCAATTTTCTTCTGTTCCACTAGGGCTTTCTGTACAATTTGCCACTTGACTTTATAGATTGTACAACTAGATGTGGAGTACTTGTCCCTCTCCCATAAGCTCTGGTCTTGGCCTTATGACCAACAGAATATGAGCCAATGTGAGAGTGCAGTTTCTGAACTGATGCCTTAAGAAGCAAGGCAAGGCCCCATCAGCCTCTTAGTTTTTCCACCCTCCTGCATTCATTGAGCTTATCGTGGGTGACACTGCGAACAATTATGCAAGAACGGTGGATCTAAACTGGGTGGGAAACAAGATGCATAGCGTAGTTTTACCACAGAAGTTACTGTGGAGAGAATGAATTGTACTTACCTACAGCTCTGCTCTACCATCTTTCTGCTAACAGGGATCTGATATGTCTTCAGTTGAAAATCTCTTGAACTCATGATCAGGTCTTATTTTAGCCACAGAATTATGAATTATAATTGATCTAAACCAGTCCTGGTACTCTCATTACCCTCTGCTTGGGATTAATAATATAACTGAGTTATATTATTAATTATATTATTATATTAGGTATTGCTAACAATACCTAAGCAAATATCTTCTAGGAAGAACTTTCCTTTTCAAATGAAAGCACAGAACTTCAAAATGAGAAAACATTTTGCCTCCCTTCTCCTTCCCTTGTGTCCTTTGAAGCCATGATGCTTTGAGATATAAAAGCCATCTTTGCCACTATGGATAAAAAGTCAAATAAATAATAAGGATGGGAAGCAGAAAGACAGAAAAAACCTGAGCCTTTTTTTTTTTTTTTTTAACGCAGACTCTTGCTCTGTTGCCCAGGCTGGAGTGCAGTGGATCAGTCTCTGCTCACTACAACCTCTGCCTCATGGGTCCAAGCAATTTTCATGCCTCAGCCTCCCAAGTAGCTGGGATTACAGGTACACACCACCATTCCTGGCTACTTTTTCTACTTTTAGTAGAGACAGGGTTTTGCCCTGTTGGCCATGCTGGTCTTGAACTCCTGGCCTCAAGTGATCTGCCTTCCTTGGCCTCCCAAAGTGCTGGGATTACAGGTGTGAGCCACTGTGACCAACCTAACCTGGGCCTTTCATAACATTTCCGAGATAGCTCAACAACCTATTTCCAACAACACCCTCTTTCCAATAACATAAGAAAATAAATACCTGTTTGTTTAAACTATTATTATTTGGCTATTCTGTTACGTGAAGTCAAATGCACTCTGAAGTGATTTAAATCAGATATAGTTTGTGACTTTGGTGACATGACTTTTTCAATAGGAAAGTAAACCTACATTTAAATCCAAGCCTTCTGACTGGCCTAAGTTCTGTCCGTATAAAGTGTATTAGCCCACGAGGCGGTAACAATGCCTTAAACTACTCCAAATTGGGACTGCTTTCATTGGCCTTGTTACTAAATAATCTCAATTGATTGACTCTGGGATGAATTTAAACCCTATGGTAACAAGAGATTCCACTAGATTTTATTTTACTTTTAGTATAATACATAATATCTTACCACAATTCATATCTAACAAAAAGGTTTGAATGTAATAAGAAGGGACTTTCCGTAATCATGTTTCTGTTGGCTCAAATATGCTGGACATTTTCCTGCAGTGCACTTTTAAAAACATATTAAGCAACAAACTACTTTCATGTCATATTAAGTTCTATTTCATTCCATAAAATAAATATTCATTTTCAAAATAAGACTGCATTGACTTTTAGGAAAGCATTTTTAATAACATTTACTGCCTCAGCATTTTGAGTTAGAACTGTGCAAAACTCAGCGATTTTGGTTCAGGGAAAAGTGACCTCTTGCTTTCATGCTTCCCCAAATAATGCAGCATCTAAAAGTGACACTTAAGCTGACTTGATTGTGACTTTCATGGGTTAGCGGTTTAACTGCCTTGACTTTCTTCCCAGATGTGTGCTCCCCTCCACCATCTTTTGCCCTCTTCTAATAGACTCTGATCACATGGGTGGCCTTACCTTCCCACACAAGAGTTTGGAAAAAGAATAAGCAAGGAAGTGATAAGAAAATGGTACTTATTTAAATCAAATGTTGAGGCAACTTTTTGGGAAACAACGAGGACCAAGAATTGGCCCTCTCAGTAAGTGAAATGTGTAACACATACTAGGTCCCATCAACCTGTGGGCTTTATTCCTAAAATGATAATAAAGTTTACACACGTATCTCGTATTTTTAGAATGATGTTTCTTTTCAAAGGACATTCACATCAATGAATTTGATTCTCACAACTCCCCAAAGCAGGCAGAACAGGATTAATTTCTCATTTTTACAGGCAGTTAAACATTAAGAACTTCAGAGACTGGTGATGGTGTTTTATATGTAAAACAAACCAGGGCTAACTTAGCAAAAGCAGACAGTGAAATGTGTTACTTCTGATATGGTTTGGCTTTGTTCCCACCCAAATCTCATCTTGAATCGCAGTTCACACAATCCCTACATGTCCTGGAGGGGACCTGGTGGGAGGTAACTGATCACAGGGGTGGTTACCCCCATGCTGCTGTTCTCGTGATAGTGAGCGAGTTTGCACAAGATCTGATGGTTTTATAAGGGGCTTTTCTCTCTTTGTTTGGCACTTCTTCCTGCTGCCAGGTGGAGAAGGACGTATTTGCTTCTCCTTCTGCCATGATTGTACGTTTCCTGAGACCTCCCCAGCCCTGTGGAACTGTGAGTCAATTAAACCTCTTTCCCTTATAAATCACCCAGTCTCGGATATTTCTTCATAGCAGGGTGAGAACTGACGAATACAATTTCCACTCTTAAATGTTATTATCTTAGAGAAAATTTTGACTACATTTAGAATTAACAAGTGTGCATAAATATCTCAACCAACTCATGTGAAGAGAATAGAAAAACAATGGCATTCTGTTAGGAAGATGAGCTGAAATATAACTTTTATAGATGAGTAATATTTGAATACTTAGAATGTGCAAATATATAGTAGCATTATCAATTTTATTACTATTAATCACTTTTTAAAACATTTCTGGAAAGAGGTATTATGTTATGGGAAAAGGAAAGAAAGCAATCTGGCCAAAAATTATAGGATGGGAGAAAGTTGTTTAATGTACAAATTTTTTAGTATGTGAGAAAAAGGACATATTGAATGGTTTATCCGGTTAAAATAATAACAGGATTGTGATCTATGAAAACTCTTACTAGATTTTTCCGTGTATGTCTCTGGCCATGATTATTATACACTGGTGACAGATTATATTTGCTAATAAAGGCTTGGTAATTATTTGATCATCACAATGATCTAGATAGCTATTGTCTTAGGAATTAAGGCTCATAAGTATATGATTTTTTAATTATTGTGTCTTCCAAGCACATTTTAATTGAGTTATTCATATAATTATTGATGCTTGAATTTGTTCTAGGAAATAATTTGACACTATTCTGTAACTCCAAAAATGGATCTGAGAATACAATTCATCTTTGTCTTCAAAGGGACATTCTCTTGTACAATAGTTAGGTTTCTGCTACAATTGTTTAATCACCACATAAGAAATCGAATTAGATTCATGCCAATGACAGTTCTGGATAACAACATTCTATGAAAATATTTCATATCTAATTCTGAGATATTCAAATTAAACTAGAAAATAAATGTGATATTCACAGTTAGAGCTTGATGGTTTGTTTGATTGACTTAAGATATGATTTCAAAATGCTGGTTGTCATATTTGAAGATTTGCTGTGTCTTATCTTGCTTATTAAACTTAATTTCAGCTTCTTCAGGAATGCTAAAATAATGTTTGCAATATTTAATATATATGCATATAGGTTTTATAGTTTGATAATCAAACTTTAAAACTACATTTACTTAAAATTAATTTTATTTGCATTACTTAAATTCTGTGATACCTATGACTTTAAAATAAGACTGGAGTTTTTTATTTTTTATTTTTATTTATTTATTTATTTTTGAGACTGAGTCTTGCTCCGTCGCCCAGGCTGGAGTGAGTGAGGCAAACTCGGCTCACTGCAAGCTCCGCCTCCCGGGTTCCCACCATTCTCCTGCCTCAGCCTCCCCAGTAGCTGGGACCACAGGCGCCGCCACCACTCCCGGCTAATTTTTTTGTATTTTTAGTAGAGACAGGGTTTCACCGTGTTAGCCAGGATGGTCTCGATTTCCTGACCTCGTGATCCACCCGCCTCGGCCTCCCAAAGTGCTGGGATTTACAGGCGTGAGCCATCGCGCCCAGCCTGAGACTGGAATTTTTTAAAGCTGGGGTAGGTGTCACTCTTCCTCTCAACTTCTCCATAAACAAAATTCAGGTTTGGAAAACATTTCTATATATACACAAATCTGAAGCATTAAAAACATTAACTGTAAATAGCTCACATTTACATTTCTAGCTATGCTCTCTTTTTTCTAGTGTGCTGCTTAATGTTACATAGTTTTGCTATCCTCTTTAAGAGATTCCTAGATTTGTGTAACTTGAAAATCTTATCACAATTTAATCCCTTCTGCTCAAGTATTTGCTCACAAGTATATACATTTTCTACCTCAATTGCTTTAAAAAACTCCCCAATGATCTTCATGTTGACAAATTTAATGGAGAATATTTAGTTATTATTTTAATTTACTCCTTTTCAGTATTTGGCCCTATTGACCACTTTATTTTTTTTACTTTCTTGACAGTCTCTCTTTTCTTTCCTGTCACTCATACTATTTCATCAGATATTTCTCTTATAATATATTCTGAACACCTTTACTTAGTTTTTTTTTTTTTTTTTGTAGACTCCTCTTTCTCTTGCCTTTTAAATGCTGAGGATTGCCAATGTTGCATTTGTTCAACCTATTCAATGGGTTCTTCCTCTGGGCAATCTCATTCATACGCATGGTTTCAACTACTGTCTTCTAGTCAGTGACTCCCAAATCCATATCTATAGGTCAAAGGTTTATTCGAAGCCTGGAAGCCACATATCCAAACTCATTTTCATGTGATGCTTCATATGTATCTCAAAAACTAAAAATGTCTCAGTCTGAACCCACAGTTTTTCACCATGTCTAAACTTCCCAGCCAGTTCTTTCCCACCTTTTATTATGTGGTTTTCACATTTTATTTGCTTAACTTGGGATACCACGTTACTCACTCCTACACATCTTTAAATGTTAAGTGAAAGCATTGGTATCCCTGAAATGGTCCCTAGTTGTGCAAACTCGATTAGATGACACTCCTGAAAATGTGTGTTTGTCGTTTATGCTTATGTTGCCTTGTCCCCTTTTTTGTAATGGTGGTATACTTTTTTTTTTTTTTTTTTTTTTTTTTTTTTTTTTTTTTT